>NW_026883123.1:0-4527 GCF_032173495.1 Musca vetustissima
TCCCCACCAGAATCATCGCAGAGACTGGGCAGAGGGGTTCATCAGCTAACAAGCTCTCCGCTCACATTACCATTGTTGTTGTTTTTGTATACACATGTTTCGTTAGAAAGCTGGCTGGCTGACTGGCTGGTATTGTCGCAGGCATCTTTCATTGGATTCGTCAGGGAACAAATAAAGAATTACAATTGACGAAAAAAAATCTGTTTACAAAATCACAACAACACAATCAAAATGTTGAAAAAAACGAAATATTTTTATTTCGTTGCCGGTATAACTGCAAAACGTGATGACGAACATAATTTCACAACAAAATTTCAAATGATACTACGTATACGTTTCTTTAGTTAATTTTAAATACATTAGTATACATATATATACATTATATACCGATGCGGGAATACCCTGTGGGGCCGCATAACCCAAACATGGCCAGAAGTATTGTCTGCCAATACAAAAATAGTTTCGTATTTTCAATCTTTTTGGCATCGAATCCTGTTAGAAACAACTAAATTATTTTCGTAAGAAAAATATTGTCGTAATAGATTTAATGTTTTTTAACGCTACCAAAAATATCAACTAACAGCAGGGGTTGCCATGTAAAAAATATTTCTTAATTATATATTTTGAAAATATTTACCTCATTTTTTCAGCTAAAGATCAGAATTATTTTCCATATACCAAATCTACTTCTGAACGTCAGGATTATTTTCAACTTGGAAATATATTGACTAGAAAGCTATATTCGTATGTTTTTATCATATTTTTCGACTTTTATATGTTACTTATATGCAATCATTTGAAAGCTAGACCATGGTCAATTACATGAATATCGTACAACAAATTTAGCCATCCGGACCCGTATTCCGCAAGTGAATGTTATTAACGTTTTTAGCTAAATAACCTGCAATTGCCACCAAAAAAGATATACACATTTTTCTCTGTGAATTTTTGAGCCACAATCAAAAAATTAATCACGCTATAATTAAAAAACTTTTGCAATGTCGAATTAGTCCTTCTAGGATATTTTTCCACCCAGACAATGAACTTAATTTTTTTTAGGAAAGCAGGAGTTTTCAGAAAGTGGACGTAATTACACTTTCTGAAAACCATTTCAGTTATGAATCAATTGGAAATACAAAATTCAAGCACGGTAAGGATCACTACCGCAATGGTATGTGCAATCCGATTGAAGAATAATAAGTAGTAAAGTCGTACTGGGCCGACTATACGATACCCTTCACCACTTTGGGTATATTGTACATATGTATCCTTACAATGTCAATGTTCCCTCGAAGGAACTCATGACTTTCTGCAACCTATGATAAATTTAATTTTATTCGGGCAGATTTAGAGTCGTCCGCGTAGCATGGGACAAATTTGTGACAAAATTGTTACACGCTATTCGGTACGCCGTACTGTTAAAAATTGTATTTCAAACAGACACCCGTTCGGAATACGTATGGAAGCTGCATCTGCACCAATTTCAACAAAACCAAATACACCTAAGTCTGTTTTTACATGGTCTTTTTGTACACGGTTTTGATATAACACGGTTTGAAAATTGAATATTTTTAATTTTTTAGAGGATTTTATTCCATTTAGCACGATTTGAAATTATATATACTTAAATTTTTTTGTCAAATTTATTTTGCGAAGTATGTTCATATCACAAAAAAGTATTTATGAAAGAAAAAAATCTGAAACCATCGATAGTTTGCGAACACTAGCTTAAAGATTTAAGTGAATTCCCCTTTAGCGCGTACAAACAATTTTTACTGGTCAAAGCATATGTGAATAGCACTAATTTAGGGGAATTCCCTTTATGTATAAGATCAATCAATACACGGTTTTCTTTACACGGCTTCTTCTGGAACCAATCCACCGTGTAAAAACAGACTTAGGCGTAATGTCATTAAAGTCTTAATTTGATAAACGTTAGGAGTTTATATGTAAATCAAAACGTATTTTCACGAAACTTAGCACACATCATTCTAGACTCCATACATTACGCTATGCCACATTTCGTGCAAATTGAAAGATATATAGGGTCTTTGGTGCATCGTTTACATTAAATCGGACGAAAATATATATGAGAGCTATAACTAAATCTGAACCGATTTTTACGAAACTTAACACACGTCTTTCTAGACTCAATTCAGTACGCTGTGGGAAATTTCGTGCAAATCAAAAGATATTTAGGGACTTTGGTGCACCATTTACCTTAAATCGGACGAAAATATATATGGGAGCTACATCTAAATCTGAATCGATTTTGCCCAATTTCAATAGACGTCGTTCTTGGGCCAAATAAATGAGCTTTGTAAACGCGACCTGTACAAGTCTCAATTTGATACGTCGTGCAAAATTCCATGTTAATCGGAAAAACATTAGAAATTTGGTGCACATATATGGGAGCTATATCTAAATCTGAATGGATCTTCACGAAACTTTGCACACATCATTTTAGAGTTAATTCAGTACGCTGCGCCAAATTTCGTGCACATCGAAGGATATATAGGGTCTTTGGTGCACCATTTACCATAAATCGGACGAAAATATATATGAGAGCTATAACTAAATCTGAACCGATTTTCACGAAACTTAGCACACATCAGTCTAGACTCAATTTAGTACGCTGTGCGAAATTTCGTGCAAATCGAAAGTTATTTAGAGACTTTGGTGCACCATTTACCTTAAATCGGAGGAAAATATATATGGGAGCTATATGTAAATCTAAACCGATTTTCACGAAACTTAGCACACATAATTCTAGACTCAATTCAGTACGCCGTGCTAAATTTCGTTCAAATCGAAAGATATTTAAGGACTTTGGTGCACCATTTATTTAAATCGGAGGAAAATATAAATGACAGCTATAACTAACTCTGAACCGATTTTCACGAAACATAACACACATCATTCTATACTCTATTCAGTACGCTGTACGAAATTTCGTGCAAATCAAAAGATATTTGCAAGAAATTATATTTACATTAAATCGGACGAAAATATATATGGGAGCTATATCTAAATCTGAACCGATTTTGCCCAATTTCAATAGGCGTCGTCCTTGGGCCCAATAAATGAGCTGTGCCAAATTTCATCCAATTCAAATCGTAAATGCGAAATGTACTTTGCTTACAATTTAACATGGACAGACAGACAGCCGGACGGACGGACATGCATAAATCGACTTAGAAAATGATCCTATGCATATTCTCAAAAGGAACCATTTGTCTATCTCGTTTCCTTTTGCCTGTTACAAACATATGCACAAAGACGTAATACCCTGTATCACAGTGTGGTGAAGGTTATTACCAGTGCATCTAAATATGCTTATTAACTAGATATTTCAGACATTCAACTTTTTTAGCTGTAAATTGTTGTAAAAAATGTTCAAGATAAATATGTTTTAGGGTACATGAATTCGGAATGCGAAATGAATGCATTTCTAGATACGATGAAAGCGAATGACGGCTTAAAAATACCGAAAATAAGGATGCTATGTACAACCCTTGACATCAATTTTACTCTATAGGAGCTACTCAAAATAAATATCCACACTATCAAATTGTATCCTATTCGGTTGTAAAACGTGTCCAAAGCCCCCTAAATACCAAAATATGAGGGTACCGTTATATGGGGGCTATCCGAAAAAAATGGTATTAGAATTGGTTATCACATTTTCAAATGACTTTAGATTATGTAGAAAATGTCGCTATTAAAAATTATTAATAGCGGTCCAGCTTTAGATATAGTTACATTTAGAAGGTTATATACGTTTTCTACCCAACTAGATATTGTAGTTATCATTAGATGAGATTGTCAATCAGAAGTAATACAAAGTAAAAGAAATTGTCGATATAGTGTCAATTTGTTGCTATATTCCAATATAACTATGACGTTTTCTATTAATTCAGACAGTTAGCCACACATTCTGTTGCTTCCATAGCCCAAATATCCGGTCATCCAAAAGACATATTCCTACATTTAAGTCAAAATTTTTCTGCAATTAATTTAACTTGCCATGTCAGATTATAACTTTAATACTAGTTGATTGTTCAAGAATGTTTAGTTGTCATATTAATTACACAGTTGTGGACCTCCCTAATATATGTTCGCATACACACAAATACATATTCTATGTATACAATTATAGGAAAACATTCCTATATTTTCTATATGTGTGTATGTACGTCTATAGTATTTTTGCTGATTGCTTGTTCTCTTACACATTTCCCGGCATTTGGCCAAAAAAACCGTCGGACATTTTATTTACTTTCCATTTCTAGAATGTTTAGATGAGAAATTTGTTTTGAAATAAGGAAATTTTTCTTTTATTTTTAAACTAGTCTATCTTCTATTCGTATCAAGTACAGCACCGCTTGGTATTGTGATTCGATGCTTTTCCAACTCATGCTAAGATGTTTGTGTGGTGTTTTACTGTGCGTGTGTATGCGTGTTTGGATGATTGTAATTGCTAATTTATAATTAGGTTCTTGTTCAAACTCATGGAACTTACATTGG